>NC_136073.1:133138122-133168122 GCF_964261635.1 Lissotriton helveticus | reverse complement strand
GCCCGGTGGTGCGGGAATACCCCTCCATCCTGCAAGCCGGCCGGGGGTCCGGTCACGGTGCGCCCGGGACGGAGGGTCCATCGGGGCCCGGGGGAGGCTCTCCCCGGCCTGGCCTAGGGTTCGGAATGCCGGGACTGGGGCCGGGACCTGGCCCGGGGTCTGAGCCCGGTCCGACAGGGCTCGGTGGTGCGGGAATATCCCTCCGTCCTGCAAGCCGGTCCGGGCGCGGGGGACGGAGGGTCCATCAGGGCCCGGGGAGGCCTGCAGCCCCGGAGCCCTGCAGCCCCAGAGCACCTGGAGCTCTGCAGCCCCCGGAGCCCTGCAGCCCCCGGAGCCCTGCAGACCCAGAGCCCTGCAGCCCCCGAGCCCTGTAGACCCAGAGCCCTGCAGCCCCCGAGCCCTGCAAGGGCAGGCGGGAGCCCTCCCGCGGAGGCTTGGGGCAGGCAGATTGGCATCATTTTGGTCCCGGCCATCCGGTCGCCCCTCTCGCCTCGGCCATCTGGTCGCCCGCAACGCTTTCCTATGGGGCAACCAGATGGCCAAACTTCCCTGGAAGTCCCTATGAGGTGCCATTTGCCTCCCCAATCCCAGCGAGGGCTCCAGGAGGTCGGGTACTTTCACGCCTTGGGTCCCCTCTGTCACCTCGTGTGCACAGATTACAAGAAAGGGGGGTAATTTTCCTCCGGATTTCTAGGGGCAAGGTACCATTGGACACCCCTCCCAGGCTGGTGGTTCTCTGCCATGGGGGACCGGGCAGTCGTCCCCCGGGTCTCCAGGCCGACGGCATGTCAAAGTGCCCAGGTTGGGCTCCATGCATCCCGGGCAGTCTTCCCCCGGGTCTCCAGGCCGATGGCATGTCAAAGTGCCCAGGACGGGCTCCATGCGTCCCGGGCAGTCGTCCCCCGGGCATCCGCCGCTCCCTTCTCCGGGCCGACGGCAGGTCAGATTGCCCAGGACGGGCTCCATGGGTCCTGGGCAGTCCTCCCCTGGGTGTCCGGCGCTCCCTTCTCCGGGCCGACGGCATGTCAAAGTGCCCAGGACGGGCTCCATGCGTCCCGGGCAGTCGTTCCCCGGATCTCCAGGCCGATGGCATGTCAAAGTGCCCAGGACGGGCTCCATGCGTCCCGGACAGTCGTCCCCCGGGTCTCCAGGCCAACGGCATGGGCGAGTGCCCAGGACGGGCTCCATGCGTCCCGGGCAGTTGTCCCACGGGTCTCCGGGCCGACGGCATGTCAAAGTGCCCAGGACAGGCTCCATGCGTCCCGAGCATTCCTCCCCCCGGGCATCCGCCGCTCCCTTCTCCGGGCCGACGGCAGGTCAGATTGCCCAGGACGGGCTCCATGGGTCCCGGGCAGTCCTTCCCTGGGTGTCCGGCGCTCCCTTCTCCGGGCCGACGGCATGTCAAAGTGCCCAGGACGGGCTCCATGCGTCCCGGGCAGTCGTCCCCCGGATCTCCAGGCCAACGGCATGTCAAAGTGCCCAGGACGGGCTCCATGCGTCCCGGGCAGTCGTCCCCCGGGTCTCCAGGCCGACGGCATGTCAAAGTGCCCAGGACGGGCTCCATGCGTCCCGGGCAGTCGTCCCCCGGGTCTCCAGGCCGACGGCATGTCAAAATGTCCAGGACGGGCTCCATGCGTCCCAGGCAGTCGTCCCCAGGGTCTCCAGGCCGACGGCATGTCAAAGTGCCCAGGACGGGCTCCATGCATCCCGGGCAGTCGTCGTCCCGGGCGTCCGGGCCTGGGAGCTTCGGTGGTCCTCACCGTGCCTGAGGCCCAGCCGGGGTCCCCGAGCCCTGCCCGGCGTGGGCAGGCAGCAGCCCTACCACGAAGGCTCGGGGTGGGAAGCAGGGAGTCCTTTCGGTCCCGGCCACCTGGTTGCATCTTTCCCCTCGGCCATCTGGTCGCACGCAATGCTATCCAAAAGGGCGACCAGATGGCCAAACCTCCCTGGAAGTCCCTATGAGGTGCCATTTGCCTCCCCGATCCCAGCGAGGGCTCCAGGAGGTCGGGTACTTTTACGCCTTGGGTCCCCTCTGTCAACTCGTGTGCACAGATTACAAGAAAGGGGGGTAATTTTCCTCCGGATTACTAAGGGTAAGGGTATGCCCGGACACCCCTGCAAGGCTGGTGGTTCTCTGCCAGGGGGACCAGATGGGCTATGCCTGGGTAACACCACCCGGGGCTTCCCTCCTCCAGGCCAACGGCATGTCAAAGTGCCCAGGACGGGCTCCATGCGTCCCGGGCAGTCGTCCCCCGGGTCTCCAGGCCAACGGCATGAGCGAGTGCCCAGGTCGGGCTCCATGCGTCCCGGGCAGTCGTCCCCCGGGTCTCCAGGCCAACGGCATGAGCGAGTGCCCAGGTCGGGCTCCATGCGTCCCGGGCAGTCGTCCCCCGGGTCTCAAGGCCGATGGCATGTCAAAGTGCCCAGGATGGGCTCCATGCGTCCCGGGCATTCATCCCCCCGGGTGTCCGTCGCTCCCTTCTCCGGGCCGACGGCAGGTCAGATTGCCCAGGACGGGCTCCATGGGTCCCGGGCAGTCCTCCACTGGGTGTCCGGCGCTCCCTTTCCCGGGCCAACGGCTTGTCAGAGTTCCCAGGATGGGCTCCACGGGCCCCGGATGTCCGGGGCTCCCTTCCCCGGGCCAACGGCATGCCAGAGTGCCCAGGACGGGCTCCACGAGTCCCGGGCGTCCGGGGCTCCCTTCCCTGGGACAACGGCTTGTCAGAGTGCCCAGGACGGGCTCCACGGGTCCCGGGCATCCGGGGCTCCCTTCCCCGAGCCAACGGCATGCCAGAGTGCCCAGGACGGGCTCCACGAGTCCCCGGCGTCCGGGGCTCCCTTCCCCGGGACAACGGCTTGTCAGAGTGCCCAGGACGGGCTCCACGGGTCCCGGGCATCTGGGGCTCCCTTCCCCGGGCCAACGGCATGCCGGAGTTCCCAGGACTGGCTCCACGGGCCCCGGGCGTCCGGGGCTCCCTTCCCCGGGCCAACGGCATGGCAAAGTATCCGGGACGGGTTCCATGGGTCTCGGGCAGTCCTCCCCCAGGCGTCCGGGCCCGAGAGCTCTGGTGGTCCACCCCGCGCCTGAGGCCCAGCCGGTGTCCCTGAGCCCTGCCTTGCGTGGGCAGGCAGGCGGGAACCCTACCGCGAAGGCTCGGGGTGGGAAGCACTTTCGATCCCAGCCATCTGGTCGCACGCAATGCTTTCCAATGGGGCGACCAGATTGCCGGGCTTCCCTGGAAGTCCCGATGAGGTGCCATTTGCCTCCCGGATCCCAGCTAGGGCTCCATGAGGTCGGGTTCTTTCACGCCTTGGGTCCCCTCTGTGACCTCGCGTGCACGGATTACAAGAAAGGGGGGTAATTTCCCTACGGATTACTAGGGGCAGGGTACGCCCAGACATCCCTCCAAGGCTGGTGGCTCTCTGCCATGGGGACCAGATAGGCTATGCCTGGGAAACACCTCCCTAGGCCACCCGGGGCTTACTTCCTCCAGGCCAACTGCATGTCAAATTGCCCAGGACGGGCTCCACGGGTCCCGGGCAGTCCTCCCCCGGGCGTCCGGGGCTCCCTTCCCCAGGCCGACGGCAGGTCAGAGTGCCCAGGACGAGCTCCATGGGTCCCGGGCAGTCCTCCCCCGGATGTCCGGCGCTCCCTTCTCCAGGCCGACGGCAGGTCAAAGTGCCCAGGACGGGCTCCACGGGTCCCGGCCAGTCCTCCCCTGGGTGACCGGGGCACCCATCTCCAGGAGGCCAAAGGCATCGGCAAAGCACCCGGGAAGGGCTGCATGGGTCCCGGGCAGACCTCCCCCGGGCCTCCGGGGTACCCATCCCCATGAGGCCAATGGCATTGGCAGAGTACCCAGGACGGGCTCCATGCGTCCCGGGCAGTTGTTCCCCGGGTCTCCAGGCCAAGGGCATGGGCAGAGTGCCCGGGTCGGGCTCCATGGTTTTCTTGGTAGTCCTCCCCTGGGCGTCCGTGGCTCCAGGCCGGCGGCATGTCAAAGTGCCCAGGACGGGCTCCATGCGCCCCGGGCAGTCGTCCCCCGGGTGTCTGGGTCTACAGGCCAACGGCATAAGCGAGTGCCCAGGACGGGCTCCATTCGTCCCGGGCAGACGTCCCCCTGGACTACAGGCAAACGGCATGGGCAGAGTGCCCGGGTCGGGCTCCATGGTTTTCACGGTAGTCCTCCTCCGGGGGACCTTGGCTCCAGGCCGATGGCATGTCAAAGTGCCCATGACGGGCTCCATGCGTCCCGGGCAGTCGCCCCCCCCCGGGGCGTCCGGGTCTCCAGGCCAACAGCATGGGCAGAGTGCCTGGGTCGGGCTCCATGGTTTTCACGGTAGACCTCTCCCCGGGCGTCCGTGGCTCCAGGCCGACGGCATGTCAAAGTGCCCAGGACGGGCTCCATGCGTCCCGGGCAGTCGTCCCCCGGGGCGTCCGGTTCTCCAGGCCAACGGCATAAGCGAGTGCCCAGGTCGGGCTCCATGGTTTTCACGGTAGTCCTCCCCGGGCGTCCGTGGCTCCAGGCCGGCGGCATGTAAAATGTAAATTGATACTTGTATAGCGCACTACTCACCCGCAAGGGTCTCAAGGCGCTTGTACGAATACCGCTGTGTAACCCATCCTGGCTTTCCCTGTGAGGCGTCCACTCCTGGGCACCCCAAAGTTGGAGGCCAGGCATCCTTAGTGTTGTGGAGAATAAGCAAGCTATTGTCCAGAGTTGCAGAGTGGGACTCTATCATAGTAATAGGCACCGAGGCGAGAATTATCAGCTCCGTGGAATTTTGAGCCCAAGACCCGCCGAGGCGGGGAATTGAACCCTGGTCCCGGGCTAGACCTCTGCATCAGGGTCTGCCGCTCTAACCATTGAGCCACACTTCTCCACTGCATGGCCGAGTGACCGGGACGGGCTCCATGGTTTTCCTGGTAGTCTTCCCCTGGGTGTCCATGGCTCCAGGCCGACGGCATGGCTGATTGCCCCGGACGGGCTCCATGGTTTTAACAGTAGTCCTCCCCCGGGCGTCCGGGGCTCCAGTCCGATGGCATGGCCGAGTGCCCGGGTTGGGCTCCATGGTTTTCACGGTAGTCCTCCGCCGGGCAACCGTGGCTCCAGGACGACGGACAGTTGTCCCCGGGTCTCCAGGCCAACGGCATGGGCAGAGTGCCCGGGTCGGGCTCCATGGTTTTCACGGTAGTCCTCCCCTGGGCGTCTGTGGCTCCAGGCCGACGGCATGTCAAAGTGCCCAGGACGGGCTCCATGCATCCCGGGCAGTCGTCCCCCCGTGCGTCCGGGTCTCCAGGCCAACGGCATAAGCGAGTGCCCAGCTCGGGCTCCATGGTTTTCACGGTAGTCCTCCCCGGGCGTCCGTGGCTCCAGGCCGGCGGCATGTAAAATGTAAATTTATCATTGGAATAGGCACCGAGGCAAGAATTATCGGGTCCGTGGAATTTTGAGCCCAAGACCCGCCGAGGCGAGGAATTGAACCCTGGTCCCGTGCTAAACCTCTGCATCAGGGTCTGCCGCTCAAACCATTGAGCCACACTTCTCCACTGCATGGCCGAGTGCCCGGGACGGGCTCCATGGTTTTGCCGGTATTCTTCTCCTGGGTGTCCATTGCTGGAGGCCGATGACATGGCCGATTGCCCCGGACGGGCTCCATGGTTTTAACAGTAGTCCTCCCCCGGGCGTCTGGGGCTCCAGTCCGATGGCATGGCCGAGTGCCCTCCTGTCCCCCGGCCTGCCGCACTGCCGAAGGCCTGGGACGAGGTTCCGTTGTGCCCGGGGAGACTCCCGTGGCTTGGCTGGCTTCAGGAGCTCTGTCCGGGGCCCCTGTGTCGTGTTTTGGCAGCTCCTGAGTTAGCGTTTAGCACAGCTACACGGTCTTTTCTGTTAACTTGACCAAAACGAACGGGGGCCATTTTGAATCCCTCTGACTTCCGTTTCCTATGAACATGCTGCCTCGTGGTCAGTGTGCCCTTTTGTCCTTTCTCGATACCCATGGTCACTAGTCTCCTCGGCAACAGGCTATTTTTAGTACTGGTCAAACGCACATGCGCATTACGCACCAATTGGTCACTCTTCAGGAATGTTCATGCTAACTGACCAGTGCTGTTGAAACTCCTCCCACATGTTGGCTGTGTTCCAAAAATGACCTTATATGTACCTAAAATGTGTAACTTGTAACCGCCTATCTTTTTATTGCTATTAAACCATATAAAAGGGGTCGCGCACCGATGTTCGGTGTGCTACTTCTTACATTACCGAAGGGTGCTGTTGGAATGTATCACCACCCCATGGGGTCTTAATAAACTTGTCTTTTACCTTTTCCAGTGTCCGTGCCAACTTCTATACTAAAGTGTTCGAAAGTCCTAGCAGAGTATGTAGGCCTGATTTGAACCCAACACCACAATTGGCGACCACGAAGGGACTCATCGGCGACTCGGATGCCCGAAGGAGAGGTCGTGACGAAGGTTAGGAAACTCGCCATGGACGCGATCGCTGCCATTGAGTGACCCGAGTCTCGGCACCCACGGTGTGTTTTCCCTCCCTTCCGATCTGACCTTCCAGGTGGCGCCGGTCCTCGACTGAGATTCTGATCTTGGATTGTCGTGATGTGCCGTTTTGGCTGATTTGACCACAGAACTTGGCAGTTGGACTTTGGACGTTTGAAAATATTTGGTAAGCTTTTGAGTGGTGAAGTAGTCTACTGACACTTACTGTGGCTTTTTGAAACTTTGAATTTGAATTTGAATTTGTTAGCTAACGTTTTGAATCTTTGAATTTGAATTTGAATATGTGAAGTGCACCTCACATAGGCAGGCATGTAGGGATATTTCTCTGATTTATTTGATTTGAACAGTGCACCGTGTTAGGTGGCATTTTTGTAGTATCACGTTTTCGTGGTACTTTTTGAAACATGCCTGTTTTTAGCACACTCCGTAGGATGTGCTGTTCTGAAAATGGTACCAATTATCGATTAAGTGCAAAACAGCCGGCTCCCCCAGACGGGACTCCAAATCGTGAAATGTATGTCAAATTCGGTATTCCACCAATAATGTATAGTACATTATGGCATAAGTATACTAAAACTGATCGTGAATTACAGTGGCCACTATATGGGTCGTTTGACCTTCGAAAGGTACAGTATGTAGAGCAGTGTTTGTTTCAGCGAAGGTCTAGACAAGATATGTTTGATTGTGTGCGTATGTGGGAGAAAGAGGTGCGTGAACGAGTGAAGCGTGAGGAAGCCTTGGCGGAGAAAGTGCAGCGGAAGGCTGCACATGACAAAGCTTTACAGCTACAGGAGAAGGAATTACAGGAAAAGAAAGAGAGGGAGAGACGAGAACGTAATTTACAGGTTAATGGTCAATTCCCTATCAGGCGTCCTCTCTATCCAGTCCTTACTAATGAAACGGATGATTTTTCATTACTAGATCGTTGTCCGCCTCCGTACGTCGCACCCACGGCTCCGAGCGAGGGATCAGATGAGGATAGTGATCGAACACAGCGTACCAGGTTACATGCGGAACGAACTGCGGAATTACGTTCGTTGGCACGAAAGCTAAATATTAATACTGTTACTGTTTCTGACATTGCTGTAAAAATGGAACAGTGGCCTGATAAGGAACGACTGTATTTTTTAGATCATTTTGGAGATGAAGTTGTTGAGCGGTATAGAAAATATTCCCTCGAGTTAGAACCCAAGGAGATATCCGAGGGCCGTGAGAATTTTCGTAAAGGTCTTTTTGTTCTTTCAGATGCGGACGACTTCTTCAAGCGTTTGATTCAACTACGAAATGAGGCGATACGACTACGGGAGTTGGGAACGTCGAAGAATTCGTCTGCGTCCGGAGCGACGGGGATATCCAAAGAATGCCCTATTTTTGAAACAGATAAGATCGCTGCGATTAATGTTAGACCTATGCGAGAAGCTGCGCCTTTATATGTCCCTCATAAAGGGGATGGCACAGATGATGATAAAAGCTCCAAAGACGCGAAAGGGTATTTTGTATATAATTGGGTTTATACGCCTTGGAATAGAGCAGATGTCATGGCGCTTAAGAATGCTTTACCTGATCCCCGTAAAAACCCTGCGGCTTTTTATGAAAATGTTGAAAGTGCAATTTCTTCATGTATCATGACGTTAGTTGATATTGATCTATTTTTCGGGTTGATATTGCCCCCTGATATGTGGAGAGTGATTCGTAGGTTTGATGACCTCACGACTCTCGGGGCCACTTGGAAAGATCTTGTTCAGGCTGATTTAGATAGAGAACCAGCATGTAAGCCGTGTCAGTTAATATTAGACCTTCCAGGGGCCATACTAACAAAACTAAAGACTCTTGCTCCCGCTAAAAAGATTGATTGGACTATATTAGCCTCTTGTAAGCAGAAAGCGGATGAATCAGTTTCCGATTTTTTCTCTCGCTTCGAGGAAGCGTTCCATGATTACAGTGGTCAATTATTGACAGAAGATACTGGGAGGCATCTATTCGTTGATAAGTATGTAGCTAATCTCCTACCGGAGATTGCGAAACGATTAAAAGCGAGTGAAAGTTCATGGACCACAGCAACCCCTGCTTCTTTATTGACTATGGCTCAATATTATGAAAGACAGGAATTGGAGGCGAAAGAAAGTAGTGAAAAGAAGGCGAAGGAATTGAAAACGAAGGTGATGTTAGCTCAGGTTCAGGCTACGAGAGGGAACAATAGAGGGGGACGAGGATCGTACAGTAATACTCCTCCCCCTCGTTCTGACATTTCTGTGAATCAATGTGCATACTGCAAACAGTTTGGGCATTGGATTGCAGACTGTCCGGTGTTTCGAGAGCAGCGTAATTTGAGGGGACGAGGAAGTGGGAGATCTAGGAATTATTATGGAGGGTCAAGAGGAGGTTATGGCACGAACGATCGTGGAGGATATGGAGCAAGGGGTCGTGGTCAGTCAGATTATAATACGTTTGACAACCGCAATCAATATCAGATAAATGAGGGTGGTCCTGCTGAAGCACGGGATGAGCATTACGCATAGGATTGCGTAGGATGGGGTGTGGAATCGGTTGAGATACCAGTTGATCAGAGGGGTCCATACATAAAAGCACATGTTTTGGGTTCTACTGATCAATTTCTGGTCGATACAGGAGCTACTCGTAGCGCTTTGTCCAAACACTTGGTTCCAAGGGCTCCCCTGTCTGGCGAGGTAATTACAGCAATAGGGTTCGATGGAACACCTACTTCTAGCCCACTGTCTCAACCAGTTGCATTTCATGTTGATAAATTTGCTGCCCCTTGTCCCTTTTTGTTGTCTCCAAATACACCCGATAATATTATTGGACTCGATATGTTAAAACACTTTCGAGCTACCATTCGCTGTGCCCCAGAAGGAGTGCAAGTTGTGCTGAATGAGAATTACCCAGACTTTGAGCGAGTGTGTTTTGTCCATGAATCTGAAGTTCTGGCCTCCTTACCAAAAACATTGTGGGCCACTTCTGACACGGATGTAGGACGAATGATAATTCCCCCAGTGCGTATTACTGTAAAGGAGGGAGTATCTCTGCCACGTGTCCCGCAATATAAGATTTCTAGAGAAGGTGAACTTGCTTTAATACACATTGTAAATGATTTGATTTCGGCAGGAGTAGTCGAGGAAGTTCCTTACAATGTTTGCAATAGTCCAATTTTACCGATCCTTAAGAGAGATACAGATACTAAAGTTTACCGTTTCATTATTGATTTGAGGGAAATAAACAAGATAGTAGTGCCTCAGTATCCAGTGGTATCTGACATCACCACATTGCTTACGTTGGTTCCACCGACGGCGACTACTTTTACAGTCATTGATTTGAAGAACGCCTTCTTTTCGATCCCTGTACATCCTGACAGTCGATATCTATTCGGCTTTACATTAAATAATAAATCGTACAGATTCTGTCGAATTCCTCAAGGCTATACTGAAAGTCCTAGCATTTATAGTCAGGCATTAAAAAGGCAGCTTGATTCCTTTGACTTACAAGAGGGAGTGGTTCTCATTCAATATGTAGACGATATCTTACTTGCTGCAGACACGCCAGAACAATGTGAGAAGAGTACCTTTTCCTTGCTTTCCTTCCTGGCTAAGCATAATCATAAAGTCTCGAAGAAAAAGCTACAATATTGTAGACCAAAGGTGACCTACCTCGGTCATCTTTTGTCTAAGGAGGGCCGTGCATTGACACCAGATCGAATTCAAGCAATCCTAGATACTCCAGTTCCTCGCACTCAGAAGGATGTTCACGCCTTTATAGGTTTGACGTCTTTTTGTAGGCAATGGATATTGGGTTTTTCACATACCGTTAAACCATTGTTGGCATTGTTGTCTAAAGATACACCGATTCCCATTGAATGGACGGATGAATGTCAGAATGCTTTTGAACAATTGAGACAAGCTCTTTGTTCTGCACCAGTGTTGGGTACACCTGATTACACGAAGATCTTTACATTATATGTACACGAGAAGGATGGGTGCGCATTGTCAATGTTAGTGCAGACACACGGAGACAAACAGAGGCCTTGTGCATACTTCTCGGCAGTACTCGACCCTGTGGCTCGAGGATTGCCTGGATGTTTTCGAGCAGTTGCAGCAACAGCAGTTGCGATACGACAAAGTGAGGGAATAGTTTTGTCACACAAATTGTTGGTGCTAGTTCCCCATGCAGTAGATGCGTTACTGAATCAAACGAAAACACAGCATCTAACTAGTGCCCGTCTGACAGGATATGAGCTAACGTTGTTGGCGCCGCACATCACAACTAAAACGATGTGCAACACTAAATCCTGCTACTTTATTGCCGGATCCTGTTGCTGAGACCCAGAAGGAAGAACAACATGATTGTGTTTTTCTGACTGAGGAACAGACAAAGGGTTGTATCGATTTACAGGATACGCCATTTCCAGATGTAGATGGGGAACTGTGGGTTGATGGGTCATGTGTGAGGTTACCAGATGGTACGACTTCCGCAGCTTATGCGATCACGACACTTAAGACTGTGGTAGAAGCAGCACGGATACCCCAAAAATCAGCTCAAGCGGCTGAGTTGATAGCCTTAACGAAGGCATGTGAGTTAAGTGCTGGACTATGTGTGAACATTTACACGGATAGTCGTTACGCTTTTGGAGTAGTGCATGATTTTGGCCTACTTTGGAAGGAACGAGGATTCCTGACTTCACACGGAGTACACATCATGCATGGAGAATTGGTATGCGATCTCCTGAATGCACTGTTATGCCCAAAGAAAGTTGCAATAGTCAAGTGCTGCGCACATAAAAAGGTGACGGACAAAATAGGACAGGGCAATGCTTTTGCAGATCGCATTGCGAGAGAGACCGCTATGCTGCAAAATGATTTCCCCATGTATGTGGTAAAGTCACAAGCTGAGCGGTGGCATGATGCTAGAGAAGAAATACTCGATATACAGAAGTCAGCATCAGAGGCAGAACTTGTGAAATGGGCCACCGAGGGAGTATTGGATGATGAGGGTTGCTGGCGTAGTAAAGATATGGAGAGATGGAAACTACCCATGGCCTATTTACAAACAATGGTGCAAATGACACATGGACTGGCACACATTGGAGCTCTCGCAATTACTAAATTGCTTACACGAGTTTGGGAAAATGCTGACATTGCTAGCACGGCTAAGAGAGTAGTGCAGACCTGTCTGATATGTTTGCAGCACAATCCTGGACAAGGGACTCATACTCCTAAAGGTGGGTTTGTTCCACCTACTGCACCATTCGAAGTACTACAAATGGACTACATCCAGCTGGAACGCTGTAATAATCTCAAGTATGTCCTAGTAGTGGTGTGTGCCTTCAGCAAATGGATTGAGGCTTACCCTATGAAAGACAATACAGCATTGACAACAGCTAAGGTGCTACTCAAGGAGTACTTCCCGCGCTATGGTGTTTGTAAACTTATGTGGAGTGATAATGGCCCTCATTTCATTGGAAAAGTAGTGGAATATGTCTTGAAAGGATTGGGAATCAAACAACGATTCCATGCTGTCTTTCATCCACAATCAGCAGGTTTAGTGGAGAGATATAATGCAACTCTGAAGCTGAAGCTAGCAAAGATAGTGGCATCGACATCTCTGAAATGGCCGGACGCTTTGCCTCTGGCATTGCTGTCCATTCGATCAGTGCCCCATTCTCGGTCTGGCCTCACACCCTATGAAGTGGTGTTTGGAAGGCCTATGAATATCTGGGGAGTTCCGAAACCTCGTTTGATACATGATATGCCTTGTATAATGATGAACGATTATCTGGCACGATTAACAAATGATTTGCTTTCTATTCATCAACAGGTTCGAGAGGCGCTCCCTGATAACTCCGCTGGTGAGGCTCACGATCTCCGTCCTGGGGACCACGTGATGGTCAAAATCTTTGAGCGATCCAGCAGTTTGGAACCGAGATGGCATGGCCCTGAGCAAGTGCTGCTGGCTACGCGAACTGCTGTGAGAGTCACCAACAAGAAGCGGTGGATTCATTCAACGCACTGCCGACGTGTCTCTCCGGATCTGGTGAGCCCTGTGGTGCTATCCGACTACAGAAAGATTTTGGATACAGAAAAGAGCCCAGCTGTCACGCCTGATGAATTGGAGGGAGCCTTCCCGGACCACGTTGTTTCTGATAAAGTGAAGTACAATCTACGCCCCAGGAAATAAGATTTCTTTTGTGCTCTTTTTGAAACTGGTTGGTGACCGCTCTGAGGTTTGTGAAACGGAAGCCGGGAATATCAAGGGGGGGGGATCAGTTCTGCCCAGTGTAGCGACACCCGTCTTGAATCCCGGAGAACAAATCAACGGCAGCCTCGGTTCAGAACCATCGTTTTAATTTTTCTCGCTTAGTGTTGCTTTTGAAGAGTATTGTTTTGTGAACTATGGCATCTCCTTCGACACGAAGAGGGAGAATTCTTGGTGCTGTTTTGTTTGTCTTGACCGTAGTGGTGATCGCAGTATTAGCCTGGACTATAGAACTGCTGTTTCCTGTACGAGAACATTTACTGCCCACCACTCCAAGTCCGTCTGAACATTTTCATTTCACTCTGCCTTTTCACGAAGAAAGACATAGGCAGACTTATTTGAATAACAGTTTTATTAAAATTTTGCATCATACTCATAACATGACCAATACGTCCAATTGTTGGGTATGTGGAATGTTGCCCGGACACCAGAAGAAGGGAGGAACACCACTCATTCCTCTCCCGTTTTCTCATAATGGTTCTTGTCATGCTTGGTACACTCTTCTTTTTACTCTGCGATGGCCGACGAAAGGTGGATTGCTTTTTCGGTTGAATAAAATATGCTATAACGATAAAGATGGCTATCCACACGCTGAAGGAACTAAATTCGAATGGGAAGAATATCGTCCGGACAATGTTTCTACACCTCGTGTATATACGAATCAAAGACTTACAAATGTGACGAGCATGCACATAATAACAGTCATCGATACAAAAGCAGATTTGTGTATTAGAAATAAAGGTACAATCCCTGTAGGCCGCAGTGAATGTAATATTACACTTACCTTTGATACACCAACTGGAATTGCATTTGTAGCTTCACGTAACACATATTTCATTTGTGGAAATAAGGGATACCATCGTCTACCATTGGGTTGGTTAGGAACGTGTTATGTAGCATTTGTATTACCACCTGTGTTTATTGCTCCTCCCATGTATCATAATGATTATGTTTTGTACCATGATTTCATATTGAATAGAGTGAAACGAACAATAGATCTTGATGAAATAGACCAGACTGATACCACTTTACAACAATATGTAGATTTCAATTTGGGGTTATTTTCATTCGTAGGAGCTGCATTAAATAGCAGAAAGATAAGGCGGCTTACACGTGTGGTGGAAGCCGTTGCCAACGAAACTGCCTCTGCTTTAGGAAATATTACTGAGGAATTACAAATTACCAGAATTGTGGCGCTCCAGAATCGAATGGTTCTAGATGTGATACTAGCTGATAGGGGTGGAGCATGCCGCGTCATCGGAAGTAGTTGTTGCGTGTACGTACCAGATAACTCACCTTCTGTATATGATTCGATTACAAAATTACATAAGATAGCTGCTGAGATCCACCCAGAAAATGGAACATGGACTTTTTCTGGTTGGTTCTGGACCCTGCTTAATAATGGCTATTAACATTGAGGATGAACATTCTGACCATGTCCACTATGAGGTAGCTTTTGCTAAACGCTAAAAGGGCCGTCTGTCGTGTTTTGGCAGCTCCTGAGTTAGCGTTTAGCACAGCTACACGGTCTTTTCTGTTAACTTGACCAAAACGAACGGGGGCCATTTTGAATCCCTCTGACTTCCGTTTCCTATGAACATGCTGCCTCGTGGTCAGTGTGCCCTTTTGTCCTTTCTCGATACCCATGGTCACTAGTCTGCTCGGCAACAGGCTATTTTTAGTACTGGTCAAACGCACATGCGCATTACGCACCAATTGGTCACTCTTCAGGAATGTTCATGCTAACTGACCAGTGCTGTTGAAACTCCTCCCACATGTTGGCTGTGTTCCAAAAATGACCTTATATGTACCTAAAATGTGTAACTTGTAACCGCCTATCTTTTTATTGCTATTAAACCATATAAAAGGGGTCGCGCACCGATGTTCGGTGTGCTACTTCTTACATTACCGAAGGGTGCTGTTGGAATGTATCACCACCCCATGGGGTCTTAATAAACTTGTCTTTTACCTTTTCCAGTGTCCGTGCCAACTTCTATACTAAAGTGTTCGAAAGTCCTAGCAGAGTATGTAGGCCTGATTTGAA
Organism: Lissotriton helveticus; assembly: GCF_964261635.1. Taxonomy (NCBI): domain Eukaryota; kingdom Metazoa; phylum Chordata; class Amphibia; order Caudata; family Salamandridae; genus Lissotriton; species Lissotriton helveticus. Next base: position 133,153,300 of record NC_136073.1, on the reverse strand, counting down.
CCCAACACCACACCTGAGGGCCCCGGGGAGGGCGGCCTCCCCACCCCGGCTCCGTCCTGGGTCCTGCCGCGTGGCAGGGTGCCCGTGACGGGGTCCGGAGTGCCCGGGGAGGCTTCCCCTGCACCTGTGGAGAATAGTTTTGTGCATCTCAAATAGCGATTCAGTAAAAAATCGCAAAACTATCTTTTGATACATCTGGCCCATGGCCCTCAAGCAAATTTTGTCATGCTGGCCAATGCAATTTTTGCATGCTTGCCATGGGCCGGATGTATCAAACAATCGTTTTGCGATTCTGTAAATACCGAAACGCAATTTGAAAATTCCAAAACTATTCTTTCCTTAGGTTGGAGCGCCATCTAGCGCAAGTTGGGCAGGGAATGTGTTGGAATATTCCTTATGTTGGAGCGCCATCTAGCGCAAGTCGGGCAGGGAAGGTGTTGGAACATTCCTTATGTTGGAGCGCCATCTAGCGCAAGTTGGGCAGGGAAGGTGTTGGAATATTCCTTATGTTGGAGCGCCATCTAGCGCAAGTCGGGCAGGGAAGGTGTTGGAATATTCCTTATGTTGGAGCGCCATCTAGCGCAAGTCGGGCAGGGAAGGTGTTGGAACATTCCTTATGTTGGAGCGCCATCTAGCGCAAGTTGGGCAGGGAAGGTGTTGGAATATTCCTTATGTTGGAGCGCCATCTAGCGCAAGTTGGGCAGGAAAGGTGTTGGAATATTCCTTATGTTGGAGCGCCATCTAGCGCAAGTCGGGCAGTAAAGGTGTTGGACTATTCCTTATGTTGGAGCGCCATCTAGCGCAAGTCGGGCAGGGAAGGTGTTGGAACATTCCTTATGTTGGAGCGCCATCTAGCGCAAGTCGGGCAGGGAAGGTGTTGGAACATTCCTTATGTTGGAGCGCCATCTAGCGCAAGTTGGGCAGGGAAGGTGTTGGAATATTCCTTATGTTGGAGCGCCATCTAGCGCAAGTTGGGCAGGAAAGGTGTTGGAATATTCCTTATGCTGGAGCGCCATCTAGCGCAAGTCGGGCAGTAAAGGTGTTGGAATATTCCTTATGTTGGAGCGCCATCTAGCGCAAGTCGGGCAGGGAAGGTGTTGGAACATTCCTTATGTTGGAGCGCCATCTAGCGCAAGTCGGGCAGGGAAGGTGGTTTTCCTGGTATTCCTCCCCTGGGTGTCCAGGGCTCCAGGCCGACGGCATGGGCGAGTGCCCGGGACGGGCTCCATGGTTTTCCCGGTATTCCTCCCCTGGGTGTCCAGGGCTCCAGGCCGACGACATGGCCCATTGCCCGGGACGGGCTCCATGGTTTTCACGGCAGTCCTCCCCTGGGTGTCCAGGGCTCCAGGCCGACGGCATGGCGGAGTGCCCAGGACGGGCTCCATGCATCCCGGGCAGTTGTCCCCCGGGCGTCCGGGGCTCCAGGCCGATGGCATGGCTGATTGCCCGGTACGGGCTCCATGGTTTTCCCGGTATTCCTCCCCTGGGTGTCCAGGGCTCCAGGCCAACGGCATGGGCGAGTGCCCGGGACGGGCTTCATGCGTCCCGGGCAGTCGTCCCCCGGGGCGTTCGGGTGTCCAGGCCAACGGCATAGGCGAGTGCCCAGGTCGGGCTCCATGGTTTTCACGGTAGTCCTCCCCGGGCGTCCGTGGCTCCAGGCCATCGGCATGTAAAATGTAAATTTATCATTGGAATAGTCACCGATGCGAGAATTATTGGGTCCGTGGAATTTTGAGCCCAAGACCCGCCGAGGCGGGGAATTGAACCCTGGTCCCGGGCTAGACCTCTACATCAGGGTCTGCCGCTCTAACCATTGAGCCACACTTCTCCACTGCATGGCTGAGTGCCCGGGACGGGCTCCATGGTTTTCCTGGTATTCTTACTCTGGGTGTCCGTGGCTCCAGGCCGACGGCATGGCCGATTGCCCCGGACGGGCTCCATGGTTTTAACAGTAGTCCTCCCCCGGGCGTCCGGGGCTCCAGTCCGATGGCATGGCCGAGTGCCCGGGTTGGGCTCCATGGTTTTCATGGTAGTCCTCCCCCGGGCATCCGTAGCTCCAGGCCGACGGCATGTCAAAGTGCCCAGGACGGGCTCCATGCATCCCGGGCAGTCGTCCCCCCGTGCGTCCAGGTCTCCTGGCCAACAGCATGGGCGAGTGCCCAGGACGGGCTCCATGCGTCCTGGGCAGTAGTCCCCCAGGTCTCCAGGCCAACGGCATGGGTGAGTGCCCAGGTCGGGCTCCATGGTATTCACTGTAGTCCTCCCCCGGGCGTCCGTGGCTCCAGGCCGACGGCATGTCAAAGTGACCAGGACGGGATCCATGTGTCCCGGGCAGTTGTCCCCCGGGTCTCCAGGCCAACGGTATGGGCAGAGTGCCTGGGTCGGGCTCCATGGTTTTCACGGTAGTCCTCCCCTGGGCGTTCGTGGCTCCAGGCCGGCGGCATGTCAAAGTGCCCAGGACGGGCTCCATGCGTCCTGGGCAGTCATCCCCCGGGGCGTCCGGGTCTCCAGGCCAACGTCATAAGCGAGTGCCCAGGTCGGGCTCCATGGTTTTCACGGTAGTCCTCCCCGGGCGTCCGTGGCTCCAGGCCGGGGGCATGTAAAATGTAAATTTATCATTGGAATAGGCACCGAGGTGAGAATTATCGGGTCTGTGGAATTTTGAGCCCAAGACCCGCCAAGGCGGGGAATTGAACCCTGGTCCTGGGCTAGACCTCTGCATCAGGGTCTGCCGCTCTAACCATTGAGCCACACTTCTCCACTGCATGGCCGAGTGCCCGGGACGGGCTCCATGGTTTTCCGGTATTCTTCCCCTGGCTGTCCGTGGCTCCAGGCCGACGGCATGTCAAAGTGCCCAGGACGGGCTCCATGCGTCCCGGGCAGTCGTCCCCCGGATCTCCAGGCCAATGGCATGGGTGAGTGCCCAGGTCGGGCTCCATGGTATTCACGGTAGTCCTCCCCCGGGCGTCCGTGGCTCTAGGCCGACGGCATGTCAAAGTGCCCAGAACGGGCTCCATGCGTCCCGGGCAGTTGTCCCCCGGGTCTCCAGGCCAACAGCATGGGCAGAGTGCCCGGGTCGGGCTCCATGGTTTTCATGGTAGACCTCCCCCCCGGGCGTCCGTGGCTCCAGGCCGACGGCATGTCAAAGTGCCCAGGACGGGCTCCATGCGTCCCGGGCAGTCGTCCTCCGGGGCGTCCAGGTCTCCAGGCCATCGGCATGGGCAAAGTGCCTGGGTCGGGCTCCATGGTTTTCACGCTAGTGCTCCCCCCAGGCGTCCGTGGCTCCAGGCCAACAGCATGTCAAAGTGCCCAGGACGGGCTCCATGTGTCCCGGGCAGTCGTCCCCCCGGGCGTCCGGGCATTAGAGCTCCGGTGGTCCTCATCGTGCCTGAGGCCCAGCCGGGGTCCCCGAGCCCTTGCCGGCGTGGGCAGGCAGCAGCCCTACCACGAAGGCTCGGGGTGGGAATCAGGGAGTCCTTTCGGTCCCGGCCACCAGGTTGCACCTTTCCCCTCGCCCATCTGGTCTCCCGCAATGCTATCCAATAGGGCGACCAGATGGCCAAACTTCCCTGGAAGTCCCTATCAGGTGCCATTTGCCTCCCCGATCCCAGCGAGGGCTCCAGGAGGTCGGGTACTTTCACGCCTTGGGTCCCCTCTGTCACCTCGTGTGCACAGATTACAAGAAAGGGGGGTAATTTTCCTCCGGATTTCTAGGGGCAAGGTACCATTGGACACCCCTCCCAGGCTGGTGGTTCTCTGCCATGGGGGACCAGATGGGCGATGCCTGGGTAACACCACCCGGGGCTTCCTTCCTCCAGGCCAACGGCATGTCAAAGTGCCCAGGACGGGCTCCATGCGTCCCGGGCAGTCGTCCCCCGGGTCTCCAGGCCGATGGCAGGTTAAAGTGCCCAGGACGGGCTCCACGGGTCCCGGCGCAGTCCTCCCCTGGGCGACCGGGGCACCCATCTCCAGGAGGCCAACGGCATTGGCAAAGCACCCGGGAAGGGCTCCATGGGTCCCGGGCAGTCCTCCCCTGGGTGTCCGGCGCTCCCTTCTCCAGGCCGACGGCAGGTTAAAGTGCCCAGAACGGGCTCCACGGGTCCCAGCGCAGTCCTCCCCTGGGCGTCCAGCGCTCCCTTCTCCAGGCCGACGGCAGGTCAAAGTGCCCAGGACGGGCTCCACAGGTCCCGGGCAGTCCTCCCCTGGGCGACCGGGGCACCCATCTCCAGGAGGCCAACGGCATTGGCAAAGCACCCGGGAAGGGCTCCATGGGTCCCGGGCAGTCCTCCCCTGGGTGTCCGGCGCTCCCTTCTCCAGGCCGACGGCATGTCAAAGTGCCCAGGACGGGCTCCATGAGTCTGGGACAGTCCTCCCCCGGGCGTCCGGGACACCCATCTCCAGGAGGCCAACGGCATTGCAAAGTACCCAGGACGGGCTCCATGGGTCCCGGGCAGACCTCCCCCGGGCGTCCGGGGCACCCATCTCCATGAGGCCAACGGCATCGGCAAAGTACCCTGGAAGGACTCCACGGGTCCCGGGCAGGCCTCCCCCCCCGGGCGTCCAGGGCACCCACGTCCAGGCCGACGGCATGTAAAAGTTCCCAGGACGGGGTCCATGGGTCCCGGGCAGCCCGCCCCGGGCGTTCGGGGCACCCATCTCCAGGAGGCCAACGGCGTTGCAAAGTACCCAGGATGGGCTCCATGCGTCCCGGGCATTCGTCCCCCAGGTGCCCGGGGCTCCATCCAGGCTGACGGTATGGCAGAGTGCCCGGGTCGGGCTCCATGGTTTTCACGGTTGTCCTCCCCTGGGTGTTGGGGCGCCCCAGGCCAATGGCATGGAAAAAGTGCCCAGGATGGGCTCCATGCATCCTGGGCATTCGTCCCCCGGGCGTCCGGGGCTCCATCCAGGCTGACGGCATGGCAGAGTGCCCGGGTCGGGCTCCGTGGTTTTCAGGTGGTCCTCCCCTGAGTGTCGGGGCGCTCCAGGCCGACGGCATGGAAAAGTGCCCAGGACGGGCTCCATGCGTCCCGGGCCTTCGTCCCCCGGGCGCCCGAGGCTCCATCCAGGCTGACGGCATGGCAGAGTGCCCGGGTCGGGCTCCATGGTTTCCAGGGTGGTCCTCCCCTGGGTGTCGGGGCGCTCCAGGCCGACGGCATGGAAAAGTGCCCAGGACGGGCTCCATGCGTCCTGGGCATTCGTCCCGGGACGGGGTGGGGAAGAGTCCAGGCGGCTTCACCTCCATGCCCGGCCATCTGATCGCCCAGATTCCCTCGGCCATCTGGTCGCCCGCAACGCTTTCCTATGGGGGGGACCAGATGGCCGAACTTCCCTGGAAGACCCGATGAGGTGCCATTCGCCTCCCGGATCCCAGCTAGGGCTCCATGAGGTCGGGTTCTTTCACGCCTTGGGTCCCCTCTGTCACACCGCGTGCACAGATTACAAGAAAAGGGGGTAATTTTGCTCCGGATTACTAGAGAGAAGGGTACGCCCGGACACCCCTCCGAGGGTGGTGGTTCTCTGCCATGGGGACCAGATGGGATATGCCTGGGCAACACCTCCCTAGGCATTCGTCCCCTGGGCGTCCGGGGCTCCATCTAGGCTGACGGTATGGCAGAGTGCCCAGGTCGGGCTCCATGGTTTTCATGGTGGTCCTCCCCTGGGTGTCTGGGGGCTCCAGGCCGAAGGCATGGAAAAGTGCCCAGGACGGGCTCCATGCATCCCGGGCATTCGTCCCCTGGGCGTCCGGGGCTCCATCTAGGCTGACGGTATGGCAGAGTGCCCAGGTCGGGCTCCATGGTTTTCATGGTGGTCCTCCCCTGGGTGTCTGGGGGGCTCCAGGCCGAAGGCATGGAAAAGTGCCCAGGACGGGCTCCATGCGTCCCGGGCATTCGTCCCCTGGGCCTCCGGGTCTCCATCTAGGCTGACGGTATGGCAGAGTGCCCAGGTCGGGCTCCATGGTTTTCACGGTGGTCCTCCCCTGGGTGTCTGGGGGCTCCAGGCCGAAGGCACGGAAAAGTGCCCAGGACGGGCTCCATGCATCCCGGGCATTCGTCCCCTGGGCGTCCGGGGCTCCATCTAGGCTGACGGTATGGCAGAGTGCCCAGGTCGGGCTCCATGGTTTTCATGGTGGTCCTCCCCTGGGTGTCTGGGGGCTCCAGGCTGAAGGCACGGAAAAGTGCCCAGGACGGGCTCCATGCGTCCCGGGCATTCGTCCCCCGGGCGTCCGGGGCTCCCACCTCCAGGCCGACGGCATGGCAGAGTGCCCGGGACGGGCTCCATGAGTCCAGGACAGTCCTCCCCCGGGCGTCCTGGACACCCATCTCCATGAGGCCAACGGCATTGGCAAAGTACCCAGGATGGGCTCCATGGGTCCCGGGCAGACCTCCCCCGGGCGTCCGGGGCACCCATCTCCATGAGGCCAACGGCATTGGCAAAGTACCCGGGAAGGGCTCCATGGGTCCCGGGCAGACCTGCCCCGGGCGTCCGGGGCACCCATCTCCATGAGGCCAACGGCATTGGCAAAGTACCCGGGAAGGGCTCCATGGGTCCCGGGTAGACCTCCCCCGGGCGTCCGGGGCACCCATCTCCATGAGGCCAACGGCATTGGCAAAGTACCCAGGACGGGCTCCATGGGTCCCGGGCAGACCTCCCCCCGGGCGTCAGGGGCTTCCACCTCCAGGCCGACGGAATGTCAAAGTACCCACGACGGGCTCCATGGGTCCCGGGCAGCTTCCCCCGGTCGTCCGGGGCACCCACCTCCAGGCCGACGGCATGTCAAAGTACCCAGGACGGGCTCCACGGGACCCGGGCATTCCTCCCCCAGGTCGTCCGGGCCCTAGAGCTCCGTTGGTCCAACCTGCGCCTGAGGCCCAGCCGGGGTCCAAGAGCCCTGCCTTGCGTGGGCAGGCAGTCAGGAACCCTACCGCGAAGGCTTGGGATGGATGGGGAGCTGGGAGTCCTTTCCATCCCGGCCATCTGGTCACCCGCGATGCTTTCCAATAGGGCGACCAGATGGCCGGGCTTCCCTGGAAGTCCCGATGAGGTGCCATTCGCCTCCCGGATCCCAGCTAGGGCTCCATGAGGTTGGGTTCTTTTACGCCTTGGGTCCCCTCTGTCACCTCGCGTGCACGGATTGCAAGAAAGGGGGGTAATTTCCCTCCGGATTACTAGGGGCAGGGTACGCCCGGACACCCCTCCAGGGCTGGTGGGTCTCTGCCTGGGGGACCAGATGAGATATGCCTGGGCAACACCTCCCCCGGGCGTCTGGGGGCTCCATTCTCCGGGCCAACGGCATGGCTCAATGCCCCGGACGGGCTCAACTTGTCCCGGACAGACCTCCCCTAGGCGTCCGGGGCACCCATCTCCAGGAGGCCAACGGGATGGCAAAGTACCCGGGAAGGGCTCCACGGGTCCCGGGCAGCCTTCCCCCGGGCGTCCGGGGCTCCCACCTCCAGGCCGACGGCATGTCACACTGCCCAGGACGGGCTCCATGGGCCCCGGACAGACCGCCCCCAGGCGTCCGGGGGGGGCACCCATCTCCAGGAGGCCAACGGGATGGCAAAGTACCCGGGAAGGGCTCCACGGGTCCCGGGCAGCCTTCCCCCGGGCGTCCGGGGCTCCCACCTCCAGGACGACGGCATGTCAAATTGCCCAGGACGGGCTCCATGGCTCTTGGGCAGTCCTCCCCCGGGCATCCGGGGCTCCATCCAGGCCGACGGCATGGCAGAGTGCCCGGGATGGGTTCCATGCGTCCCGGGCCTTCGTCCCCCGGGCGTCCGGGGCTCCATCCAGGCTGACAGCATGGCAGAGTGCCCGGGTCGGGCTCCATGGTTTTCAGGGTGGTCCTCCCCTGGGTGTCGGGGCGCTCCAGGCCAATGGAATGGAAAAGTGCCCAGGACGGGCTCCATGCGACCCGGGCATTCATCCCCCGGGCGTCCGGGGCTCCATCAAGGCTGACGGCATGGCAGAGTGCCCGGGTCGGGCTCCATGGTTTTCAGGGTGGTCCTCCCCTGGGTGTCGGGGCGCTCCAGGCCAATGGAATGGAAAAGTGCCCAGGACGGGCTCCATGCGACCTGGGCCTTCGTCCCCCAGGCGTCCGGGGCTCCATCCAGGCTGACGGCATGGCAGAGTGCCCGGGTCGGGCTCCATGGTTTTCAGGGTGGTCCTCCCCTGGGTGTCGGGGCGCTCCAGGCCGATGGCATGGAAAAGTGCCCAGGACAGGCTCCATGCGTCCCGGGCCTTCGTCCCCCGGGCGTCCGGGGCTCCAGCCAGGCTGACGGCATGGCAGAGTGCCCGGGTCGGGCTCCATGGCTCTTGGGCAGTCGTCCCCCGGGCGTCCGGGGCTCCATCCAGGCCGATGGCATGGAAAGTGCCCAGGACGGGCTCTATGCGACCCGGGCATTCCTCCCCCAGGTGGTCCGGGCCCTAGAGCTCCGGTGGTCCAACCTGCGCCTGAGGCCCAGCCGGGGTCCAAGAGCCCTGCCTTGCGTGGGCAGGCAGTCAGGAACCCTACCGCGAAGGCTTGGGATGGATGGGGAGCTGGGAGTCCTTTCGATCCCGGCCATCTGGTCACCCGCGATGCTTTCCAATAGGGCGACCAGATGGCCGGGCTTCCCTGGAAGTCCCGATGAGGTGCCATTCGGCTCCCGGATCCCAGCTAGGGCTCCATGAGGTCGGGTTCTTTCACGCTTTGGGTCCCCTCTGTCACCTCGCGTGCACGGATTGCAAGAAAGGGGGGTAATTTCCCTCCGGATTACTAGGGGCAGGGTACGCCCGGACACCTCTCCAGGGCTGGTGGTTCTCTGCCCGGGGGACCAGATGAGATATGCCTGGGCAACACCTCCCCCGGGCGTCTGGGGGCTCCATTCTCCGGGCCAACGGCATGTCACACTGCCCAGGATGGGCTCCATGGGCCCCGGACAGACCTTCCCTGGGCGTCCGGGGCACCCATCTCCAGGAGGCCAAGGGAATGGCAAAGTACCCGGGAAAGGCTCCACGGGTCCCGGGCAGCCTTCCCCCGGGCGTCCGGGGCTCCCACCTCCAGGCCGACGGCATGTCACACTGCCCAGGACGGGCTCCATGGGCCCCGGACAGACCTCCCCTGGGCGTCCGGGGGGGCACCCATCTCCAGGAGGCCAACGGGATGGCAAAGTACCCGGGAAGGGCTCCACGGGTCCTGGGCAGCCTTCCCCCGGGCGTCCGGGGCTCCCACCTCCAGGACGACGGCATGTCACACTGCCCAGGACGGGCTTCATGGGCCCCGGACAGACCTCCCCCGGGTGTCCGGGGCACCCATCTCCAGGAGGCCAACGGGATGGCAAAGTACCCGGGAAGGGCTCCACGGGTCCCGGGCAGCCTTCCCCCGGGCGTCCGGGGCTCCCACCTCCAGGCCGACGGCATGTCACACTGCCCAGGACGGGCTCCATGGGCCCCGGACAGACCTCCCCCGGGCGTCCGGGGGGGGCACCCATCTCCAGGAGGCCAACGGGATGGCAAAGTACCCGGGAAGGGCTCCACGGGTCCCGGGCAGCCTTCCCCCGGGCGTCCGGGGCTCCCACCTCCAGGACGACGGCATGTCAAATTGCCCAGGACGGGCTCCATGGCTCTTGGGCAGTCCTCCCCCGGGCGTCCGGGGCTCCATCCAGGCCGACGGCATGGCAGAGTGCCCGGGACGGGTTCCATGCGTCCCAGGCCTTCGTCCCCCGGGCGTCCGGGGCTCCATCCAGGCTGACAGCATGGCAGAGTGCCCGGGTCGGGCTCCATGGTTTTCAGGGTGGTCCTCCCCTGGGTGTCGGGGCGCTCCAGGCCAATGGAATGGAAAAGTGCCCAGGACGGGCTCCATGCGACCCGGGCATTCATCCCCTGGGCGTCCGGGGCTCCATCCAGGCTGACGGCATGGCAGAGTGCCCGGGTCGTGCTCCATGGTTTTCAGGGTGGTCCTCCCCTGGGTGTCGGGGCGCTCCAGGCCAATGGAATGGAAAAGTGCCCAGGACGGGCTCCATGCGACCTGGGCCTTCGTCCCCCGGGCGTCCGGGGCTCCATCCAGGCTGACGGCATGGCAGAGTGCCCGGGTCGGGCTCCATGGTTTTCAGGGTGGTCCTCCCCTGGGTGTCGGGGCGCTCCAGGCCGATGGCATGGAAAAGTGCCCAGGACGGGCTCCATGCGTCCCAAGCCTTCGTCCCCCGGGCGTCCGGGGCTCCAGCCAGGCTGACGGCATGGCAGAGTGCCCGGGTCGGGCTCCATGGCTCTTGGGCAGTCGTCCCCCGGGCGTCCGGGGCTCCATCCAGGCCGATGGCATGAAAAAGTGCCCAGGACGGGCTCCATGTGACCCGGGCATTCCTCCCCCAGGTCGTCCGGGCCCTAGAGCTCCGGTGGTCCAACCTGCGCCTGAGGCCCAGCCGGGGTCCAAGAGCCCTGCCTTGCGTGGGCAGGCAGTCAGGAACCCTACCGCGAAGGCTTGGGATGGATGGGGAGCTGGGATTCCTTTCGATCCCGGCCATCTGGTCACCCGCGATGCTTTCCAATAGGGCGACCAGATGGCCGGGCTTCCCTGGAAGTCCCGATGAGGTGCCATTCGGCTCCCGGATCCCAGCTAGGGCTCCATGAGGTCGGGTTCTTTCACGCCTTGGGTCCCCTCTGTCCCCTCGCGTGCACGGATTGCAAGAAAGGGGGATAATTTCCCTCCGGATTACTAGGGGCAGGGTACGCCCGGACACCTCTCCAGGGCTGGTGGTTCTCTGCCCGGGGGACCAGATGAGATATGCCTGGGCAACACCTCCCCCGGGCGTCTGGGGGCTCCATTCTCCGGGCCAACGGCATGTCACACTGCCCAGGACGGGCTCCATGGGCCCCGGACAGACCTCCCCCGGGCGTCCGGGCCACCCATCTCCAGGAGGCCAACGGGATGGCAAAGTACCCGGGAAGGGCTCCACGGGTCCCGGGCAGCCTTCCCCCGGGCGTCCGGGGCTCCCACCTCCAGGCCGACGGCATGTCACACTGCCCAGGACGGGTTCCATGGGCCCCGGACAGACCTCCCCCGGGTGTCCGGGGGGGGGCACCCATCTCCAGGAGGCCAACGGGATGGCAAAGTACCCGGGAAGGGCTCCACGGGTCCCGGGCAGCCTTCCCCCGGGCGTCCGGGGCTCCCACCTCCAGGACGACGGCATGTCAAATTGATCAGGACGGGCTCCATGGCTCTTGGGCAGTCCTCCCCCGGGCGTCCGGGGCTTCATCCAGGCCGACGGCATGGCAGAGTGCCCGGGACGGGTTCCATGCGTCCCGGGCCTTTGTCCCCCGGGCGTCCGGGGCTCCATCCAGGCTGACAGCATGGCAGAGTGCCCGGGTCGGGCTCCATGGTTTTCAGGGTGGTCCTCCCCTGGGTGTCGGGGCGCTCCAGGCCAATGGAATGGAAAAGTGCCCAGGACGGGCTCCATGCGACCCGGGCATTCATCCCCCGGGCGTCCGGGGCTCCATCCAGGCTGACGGCATGGCAGAGTGCCCGGGTCGTGCTCCATGGTTTTCAGGGTGGTCCTCCCCTGGGTGTCGGGGCGCTCCAGGCCAATGGAATGGAAAAGTGCCCAGGACGGGCTCCATGCGACCCGGGCCTTCGTCCCCCGGGCGTCCTGGGCTCCATCCAGGCTGACGGCATGGCAGAGTGCCCGGGTCGGGCTTCATGGTTTTCAGGGTGGTCCTCCCCTGGTTGTCGGGGCGCTCCAGGCCGATGGCATGGAAAAGTGCCCAGGACGGGCTCCATGCGTCCCAAGCTTTCGTCCCCCGGGCGTCCGGGGCTCCAGCCAGGCTGACGGCATGGCAGAGTGCCCGGGTCGGGCTCCATGGCTCTTGGGCAGTCGTCCCCCGGGCGTCTGGGGCTCCATCCAGGCCGATGGCATGAAAAAGTGCCCAGGACGGGCTCCATGCGACCCGGGCATTCCTCCCCCAGGTCGTCCGGGCCCTAGAGCTCCGGTGGTCCAACCTGCGCCTGAGGCCCAGCCGGGGTCCAAGAGCCCTGCCTTGCGTGGGCAGGCAGTCAGGAGCCCTACCGCGAAGGCTTGGGATGGATGGGGAGCTGGGATTCCTTTCGATCCCAGCCATCTGGTCACCCGCGATGCTTTCCAATAGGGCAACCAGATGGCCGGGCTTCCCTGGAAGTCCCGATGAGGTGCCATTCGGCTCCCGGATCCCAGCTAGGGCTCCATGAGGTCGGGTTCTTTCACGCCTTGGGTCCCCTCTGTCCCCTCGCGTGCACGGATTGCAAGAAAGGGGGGTAATTTCCCTCCGGATTACTAGGGGCAGGGTACGCCCGGACACCTCTCCAGGGCTGGTGGTTCTCTGCCCGGGGGACCAGATGAGATATGCCTGGGCAACACCTCCCCCGGGCATCTGGGGGCTCCATTCTCCGTGCCAACGGCATGTCACACTGCCCAGGACGGGCTCCATGGGCCCCGGACAGACCTCCCTTGGGCGTCCGGGCCACCCATCTCCAGGAGGCCAACAGGATGGCAAAGTACCCGGGAAGGGCTCCACGGGTCCCGGGCAGCCTTCCCCCGGGCGTCCGGGGCTCCCACCTCCAGGACGACGGCATGTCAAAGTGCCCAGGGCGGGCTCCACGGGCCCCGGGCAGCCCTCCCCCCAGGCGTTCGGGGCACACATCTCCAGGAGGCCAACGGCATTGCAAAGTACCCGGAAAGGGCTCCACGGGTACGGGGCAGTCCTCCCCCGGGCGTCCGGGGCACCCATCTCCATGAGGCCAACGGCATTGGCAAAGTACCCGGGAGGGGCTCCACGGGTCCCGACCAGGCCTCCCCCGGGCGTCCCGGGCTCCCACCTCCATGCCGACGGCATGTCAAAGAGCCCAGGACGGGATCCACGGGTACCGGGCAGTCCTCCCCCGGGCGTCCGGGGCAACCATCTCCAGGAGGCCAACGGGATGGCAAAGTACCCGGGAAGGGCTCCACGGGTCGTGGGCAGCCTTCCCCCGGGCGTCCGGGGCTCCCACCTCCAGGCTGACGGCATGTCACACTGCCCAGGACGGGCTCCATGGGCCCCGGACAGACCTCCCCCGGGCGTCCAGGGCACCCATCTCCAGGAGGCCAACGGGATGGCAGAGTAACCGGGAAGGGCTGCATGGGTCCCGGGCAGCCCTCCCCCGGGCATCCGGGGCTCCCACCTCCAGGACGACGGCATGTCAAAGTGCCCAGGGCGGGCTCCACGGGCCCCGGGCAGCCCTCCCTCCGGGCGTTCGGGCATACATCTCCAGGAGGCCAACGGCGTTGCAAAGTACCCGGAAAGGGCTCCACGGGTACCGGGCAGTCCTCCCCCCGGCGTCCGGGCCACCCATCTCCATGAGGCCAACGGCATTGGCAAAGTACCCGGGAAGGGCTCCACGGGTCCCGACCAGGCCTCCCCCGGGCGTCCCGGGCACCCACCTCCAGGCCGACGGCATGTCAAAGAGCCCAGGACGGGATCCACGGGTACCGGGCAGTCCATCCCCGGGCGTCCGGGGCTCCCATCTCCAGGCCAACGGCATGGCTCAATGCCCAGGACGGGCTCCATGGGTCCTGGGAGGCGTCCCATGCGCCTCCGGGCTTGGGAGCCCCGGCTGGGTCCAGGGGCCCGGCCGGGCCCCGGGTCGGGTGCTCCGGCCCTGGTCCCTGTCTCCCAGCCTACCGCACTGCCAAGGGCCTAGGAAGGGGTTCCGTTGTGCCCGGGGAGCCTCCCCTTGCTTGTCTGGTTTCAGGAGCTCTGTCCGGGGCCCCTAGGGGCCCGGGGGAGGGCGGCCTCCCGACCCCGGGCTCTGTCCTTGGTCCTGCTGCGTGGCAGGGTGCCCGGGACGGGGTCCAGAGGGCCCGGGGAGGCTTCCCCTGCGCCTCCGGGCCCAGGAGCCCTGGCTGGGTCCAGGGGCCCGGCCGGGCCCCGGGTCGGGTGCCACGGCCCTGGGCCCTGTCCCCTGGCCTGCCGCACTGCCAAAGGCCCGGGACGGGTTTCCGTGGTGCCCAGGGAGCCTCCCCTTGCTTGGCTGGGTACAGGAGCTGTGGCTGTGGCCCCTGAGGGCCCGGGGAGGGCGGCCTCCCCACCCCGGGCTCTGTCCTTGGTCCTGCTGCGTGGCAGGGTGCCCGGGACGGGGTCCAGAGGGACCGGGGAGGCGTCCCATGCGCCTCCGGGCTTGGGAGCCCCGGCTGGGTCCAGGGGCCCGGCCGGGCCCCGGGTCGGGTGCCACGGCCCTGGGCCCTGTCCCCCGGCCTGCCGCACTGCCAATGGCCCGGGACGGGTTTCCGTGGTGCCCGGGGAGCCTCCCCTTGCTTGGCTGGGTACAGGAGCTGTGGCTGTGGCCCCTGAGGGCCCGGGGAGGGCGGCCTCCCCACCCTGGGCTCTGTCCTTGGTCCTGCTGCGTGGCAGGGTGCCCGGGACGGGGTCCGGAGGGACCAGGGAGGCGTCCCATGCGCCTCCGGGCTTGGGAGCCCCGGCTGGATCCAGGGGCCCGGCCGGGCCCCGGGTCGGGTGCCACGGCCCTGGGCCCTGTCCCCCGGCCTGCCGCACTGCCAAAGGCCCGGGACGGGTTTCCGTGGTGCCCGGGGAGCCTCCCCTTGCTTGGCTGGGTACAGGAGCTGTGGCTGTGGCCCCTGAGGGCCCGGGGAGGGCGGCCTCCCCACCCCGGGCTCTGTCCTTGGTCCTGCTGCGTGGCAGGGTGCCCGGGACGGGGTCCGGAGGGACCGGGGAGGCGTCCCATGCGCCTCCGGGCTTGGGAGCCCCGGCTGGATCCAGGGGCCCGGCCGGGCCCCGGGTCGGGTGCCACGGCCCTGGGCCCGGTCCCCCCCGGCCTGCCTCACTGCCAAAGCCCCGGGACGGGGCTCCGTTGTGCCCGGGAAGCCTCCCCTCGCTCGGCCGAGTTCAGCAGCTCCGGACGGGGCCCCTGAGGGCCCGGGGAGGGCGGCCTCCCCATCCCGGGCTCTGTCCTTGGTCCTGCTGCGTGGCAGGGTGCCCGGGGCGGGGTCCGGAAGGCCCGGGAAGGCGTCCCATGCGTCTCCGGGCATGGGAGCCCAGGCTGGGTCCAGGGGCCCGTCCGGGCCCCGGGTCGGGTGCCACGGCCCTGGGCCTCCGGTCCCCACCCCCCCGTTCCCCTGGCTCCAGCTCACTTTTTCGTTGGGGCACAGAGTGACATAGGCTTGGCTTGACTTTCGTG
>NC_136073.1:133120622-133128122 GCF_964261635.1 Lissotriton helveticus | reverse complement strand
GTTATGAAAGCCGGGACTGGGGCCGGGACCTGGCCCGGGGCCTGAGCCCCGTCCGGCAGGGCCCGGTGGTGCAGGAATACCCCTCCATCCTGCAAGCCGGCCGGGGGTCCGGTCAAGGTGCGCACGGGACGGAGGGTCCATCGGGGCCCGGGGGAGGCTCTCCCCGGCCTGGCCTAGGGTTCGGAATGCCGGGACTGGGGCCGGGACCTGGCCCGGGGTCTGAGCCCGGTCTGGCAGGGCTCGGTGGTGCGGGAATATCCCTCCGTCCTGCAAACCGGTCCGGGCCCGGGGGACGGAGGGTCCATCAGGGCCCGGGGAGGCCTGCAGCCCCGGAGCCCTGCAGCCCCAGAGCACCTGGAGCTCTGCAGCCCCCGAAGCCCTGCAGCCCCCGGAGCCCTGCAGACCCAGAGCCCTGCAGCCCCCGAGCCCTGCAGACCCAGAGCCCTGCAGCCCCCGAGCCCTGCAAGGGCAGGCGGGAGCCCTCCCGCGGAGGCTCGGGGCAGGCAGATTGGCATCATTTTGGTCCCGGCCATCCGGTCGCCCCTCTCGCCTCGGCCATCTGGTCGCCCGCAACGCTTTCCTATGGGGCAACCAGATGGCCAAACTTCCCTGGAAGTCCCTATGAGGTGCCATTTGCCTCCCCGATCCCAGCGAGGGCTCCAGGTGGTCGGGTACTTTCACGCCTTGGGTCCCCTCTGTCACCTCGTGTGCACAGATTACAAGAAAGGGGGGTAATTTTCCTCCGGATTTCTAGGGGCAAGGTACCATTGGACACCCCTCCCAGGCTGGTGGTTCTCTGCCATGGGGGACCAGATGGGCGATGCCTGGGTAACACCACCCGGGGCTTCCTTCCTCCAGGCCAACGGCATGTCAAAGTGCCCAGGACGGGCTCCATGCGTCCCGGGCAGTCGTCCCCCGGGTGTCCAGGCCGATGGCATGTCAAAGTGCCCAGGTCGGGCTCCATGCGTCCCGGGCAGTCGTCCCCCGGGTCTCCAGGCCAACGGCATGGGCGAGTGCCCAGGTCGGGCTCCATGCAACCCGGGCAGTCGCCCCCCGGGTCTCCAGGCCGACGGCATGTCAAAGTGCCCAGGTTGGGCTCCATGCGTCCCGGGCAGTTGTCCCCCGGGTCTCTGTCCCGATGGCATGTCAAAGTGCCCAGGACGGGCTCCATGCGTCCCGGGCAGTCGTCCCCCGGGCATCCGCCGCTCCCTTCTCCGGGCCGACGGCAGGTCAGATTGCCCAGGACGGGCTCCATGGGTCCCGGGCAGTCCTCCCCTGAGTGTCCGGCGCTCCCTTCTCCGGGCCGACGGCATGTCAAAGTGCCCAGGACGGGCTCCATGCGTCCCGGGCAGTCGTCCCCCGGATCTCCAGGCCGATGGCATGTCAAAGTGCCCAGGACGGGCTCCATGCGTCCCGGGCAGTCATCCCCCGGGTCTCCAGGCCAACGGCATGGGTGAGTGCCCAGGACGGGCTCCATGCGTCCCGGGCAGTCGTCCCACGGGTCTCCGGGCCGACGGCATGTCAAAGTGCCCAGGACGGGCTCCATGCGTCCCGGGCATTCCTCCCCCCGGGCATCCGCCGCTCCCTTCTCCGGGCCGACGGCATGTCAAAGTGCCCAGGACGGGCTCCATGCGTCCCGGGCAGTCGTCCCCCAGATCTCCAGGCCGACGGCATGTCAAAGTGCCCAGGACGGGCTCCATGCGTCCCGGGCAGTCGTCCCCCGGGTCTCCAGGCCGACGGCATGTCAAAGTGCCCAGGACGGGCTCCATGCGTCCCGGGCAGTCGTCCCCCGGGTCTCCAGGCCGACGGCATGTCAAAATGTCCAGGACGGGCTCCATGCGTCCCAGGCAGTCGTCCCCAGGGTCTCCAGGCCGACGGCATGTCAAAGTGCCCAGGACGGGCTCCATGCGTCCCGGGCAGTCGTCGTCCCGGGCGTCCGGGCCTGGGAGCTCCGGTGGTCCTCACCGTGCCTGAGGCCCAGCCAGGGTCCCCGAGCCCTGCCCGGCGTGGGCAGGCAGCAGCCCTACCACGAAGGCTCGGGGTGGGAAGCAGGGAGTCCTTTCGGTCCCGGCCACCTGGTTGCACCTTTCCCCTCGGCCATCTGGTCGCACGCAATGCTATCCAAAAGGGCGACCAGATGGCCAAACCTCCCTGGAAGTCCCTATGAGGTGCCATTTGCCTCCCCGATCCCAGCGAGGGCTCCAGGAGGTCGGGTACTTTTACGCCTTGGGTCCCCTCTGTCAACTCGTGTGCACAGATTACAAGAAAGGGGGGTAATTTTCCTCCGGATTACTAGGGGTAAGGGTATGCCCGGACACCCTTGCAAGGCTGGTGGTTCTCTGCCAGGGGGACCAGATGGGCTATGCCTGGGTAACACCACCCGGGGCTTCCCTCCTCCAGGCCAACGGCATGTCAAAGTGCCCAGGACGGGCTCCATGCGTCCCGGGCAGTCGTCCCCCGGGTCTCCAGGCCAACGGCATGAGCGAGTGCCCAGGTCGGGCTCCATGCGTCCCGGGCAGTCGTCCCCCGGGTCTCCAGGCCAACGGCATGAGCGAGTGCCCAGGTCGGGCTCCATGCGTCCCGGGCAGTCGTCCCCCGGGTCTCAAGGCCGATGGCATGTCAAAGTGCCCAGGATGGGCTCCATGCGTCCTGGGCATTCATCCCCCGGGCGTCCGTTGCTCCCTTCTCCGGGCCGACGGCAGGTCAGATTGCCCAGGACGGGCTCCATGGGTCCCGGGCAGTCCTCCGCTGGGTGTCCGGCGCTCCCTTTCCTGGGCCAACGGCTTGTCAGAGTGCCCAGGATGGGCTCCACGAGCCCCGGACGTCCGGGGCTCCCTTCCCCGGGCCAACGGCTTGTCAGAGTGCCCAGGACGGGCTCCACGGGTCCCGGGCATCCGGGGCTCCCTTTCCCGAGCCAACGGCATGCCAGAGTGCCCAGGACGGGCTCCACAAGTCCCCGGCGTCCGGGGCTCCCTTCCCCGGGACAACGGCTTGTCAGAGTGCCCAGGACGGGCTCCACGGGTCCCGGGCATCTTGGGCTCCCTTCCCCGGGCCAACGGCATGCCAGAGTGCCCAGGACGGGCTCCACGAGTCCCCAGCGTCCGGGGCTCCCTTCCCCGGGACAACGGCTTGTCAGAGTGCCCAGGACGGGCTCCACGGGTCCCGGGCATCTTGGGCTCCCTTCCCCGGGCCAACGGCATGCCAGAGTGCCCAGGACGGGCTCCACGAGTCCCCGGCGTCTGGGGCTCCCTTCCCCGGGACAACGGCTTGTCAGAGTGCCCAGGACGGGCTCCACGGGTCCCGGGCATCTGGGGCTCCCTTCCCCGGGCCAACGGCATGCCAGAGTGCCCAGGACGGGCTCCACGAGTCCCCGGCGTCCGGGGCTCCCTTCCCCGGGACAACGGCTTGTCAGTGTGCCCAGGACGGGCTCCACGGGTCCCGGGCATCTGGGGCTCCCTTCCCCGGGCCAACGGCATGCCGGAGTTCCCAGGACGGGCTCCACGGGCCCCGGGCGTCCGGGGCTCCCTTCCCCGGGCCAACGGCATGGCAAAGTATCCGGGACGGGTTCCATGGGTCTCGGGCAGTCCTCCCCCAGGCGTCCGGGCCCGAGAGCTCTGGTGGTCCACCCCGCGCCTGAGGCCCAGCCGGTGTCCCTGAGCCCTGCCTTGCGTGGGCAGGCAGGCGGGAACCCTACCGCGAAGGCTCGGGGTGGGAAGCACTTTCGATCCCAGCCATCTGGTCGCACGCAATGCTTTCCAATGGGGCGACCAGATGGCCGGGCTTCCCTGGAAGTCCCGATGAGGTGCCATTTGCCTCCCGGATCCCAGCGAGGGCTCCATGAGGTCGGGTTCTTTCACGCCTTGGGTCCCCTCTGTCACCTCGCGTGCACGGATTACAAGAAAGGGGGGTAATTTCCCTCCGGATTACTAGGGGCAGGGTACGCCCAGACACCCCTCCAAGGCTGGTGGCTCTCTGCCATGGGGACCAGATAGGCTATGCCTGGGAAACACCTCCCTAGGCCACCCGGGGCTTACTTCCTCCAGGCCAACTGCATGTCAAATTGCCCAGGACGGGCTCCACGGGTCCCGGGCAGTTCTCCCCCGGGCGTCCGGGGCTCCCTTCCCCAGGCCGACGGCAGGTCAGAGTGCCCAGGACGGGCTCCATGGGTCCCGGGCAGTCCTCCCCCGGATGTCCGGCGCTCCCTTCTCCAGGCCGACGGCAGGTCAAAGTGCCCAGGACAGGCTCCACGGGTCCCGGCCAGTCCTCCCCTGGGTGACCGGGGCACCCATCTCCAGGAGGCCAAAGGCATTGGCAAAGCACCCGGGAAGGGCTCCATGGGTCCCGGGCAGACCTCCCCCGGGCCTCCGGGGTACCCATCCCCATGAGGCCAACGGCATTGGCAGAGTACCCAGGACGGGCTCCATGCGTCCCGGGCAGTTGTTCCCCGGGTCTCCAGGCCAAGGGCATGGGCAGAGTGCCCGAGTCGGGCTCCATGGTTTTCTTGGTAGTCCTCCCCTGGGCGTCCGTGGCTCCAGGCCGGCGGCATGTCAAAGTGCCCAGGACGGGCTCCATGCGCCCCGGGCAGTCGTCCCCCGGGTGTCTGGGTCTACAGGCCAACGGCATAAGCGAGTGCCCAGGACGGGCACCATGCGTCCCGGGCAGACGTCCCCCTGGACTACAGGCAAACGGCATGGGCAGAGTGCCCGGGTCGGGCTCCATGGTTTTCACGGTAGTCCTCCTCCGGGGGACCTTGGCTCCAGGCCGATGGCATGTCAAAGTGCCCATGACGGGCTCCATGCGTCCCGGGCAGTCGCCCCCCCCGGGGCGTCCGGGTCTCCAGGCCAACAGCATGGGCAGAGTGCCTGGGTCGGGCTCCATGGTTTTCACGGTAGACCTCACCCGGGCGTCCGTGGCTCCAGGCCGACGGCATGTCAAAGTGCCCAGGACGGGCTCCATGCGTCCCGGGCAGTCGTCCCCCGGGGCCTCCGGTTCTCCAGGCCAACGGCATAAGCGAGTGCCCAGGTCGGGCTCCATGGTTTTCACGGTAGTCCTCCCCGGGCGTCCGTGGCTCCAGGCCGGCGGCATGTAAAATGTAAATTGATACTTGTATAGCGCACTACTCATCCGCAAGGGTCTCAAGGCGCTTGTATGAATACCGCTGTGTAACCCATCCTGGCTTTCTCTGTGAGGTGTCCACTCCTGGGCACCCCAAAGTTGGAGGCCAGGCATCCTTAGCGTTGTGGAGAATAAGCAAGCTATTGCCCAGAGTTGCAGAGTGGGACTCTATCATAGTAATAGGCACTGAGGCGAGAATTATCAGCTCCGTGGAATTTTGAGCCCAAGTCCCGCCGAGGCGGGGAATTGAACCCTGGTCCCGGGCTAGACCTCTGCATCAGGGTCTGCTGCTCTAACCATTGAGCCACACTTCTCCACTGCATGGCCGAGTGACCGGGACGGGCTCCATGGTTTTCCTGGTATTCTTCCCCTGGGTGTCCATGGCTCCAGGCCGACGGCATGGCTGATTGCCCCGGACGGGCTCCATGGTTTTAACAGTAGTCCTCCCCCGGGCGTCCGGGGCTCCAGTCCGATGGCATGGCCGAGTGCCCGGGTTGGGCTCCATGGTTTTCACGGTAGTCCTCCGCCGGGCAACCGTGGCTCCAGGACGACGGACAGTTGTCCCCGGGTCTCCAGGCCAACGGCATGGGCAGAGTGCCCGGGTTGGGCTCCATGGTTTTCACGGTAGTCCTCCCCTGGGCGTCTGTGGCTCCAGGCCGACGGCATGTCAAAGTGCCCAGGACGGGCTCCATGCGCCCCGGGCAGTCGTCCCCCGGGTGTCTGGGTCTACAGGCCAACGGCATAAGCGAGTGCCCAGGACGGGCACCATGCGTCCCGGGCAGACGTCCCCCTGGACTACAGGCAAACGGCATGGGCAGAGTGCCCGGGTCGGGCTCCATGGTTTTCACGGTAGTCCTCCTCCGGGGGACCTTGGCTCCAGGCCGATGGCATGTCAAAGTGCCCATGACGGGCTCCATGCGTCCCGGGCAGTCGCCCCCCCCGGGGCGTCCGGGTCTCCAGGCCAACAGCATGGGCAGAGTGCCTGGGTCGGGCTCCATGGTTTTCACGGTAGACCTCACCCGGGCGTCCGTGGCTCCAGGCCGACGGCATGTCAAAGTGCCCAGGACGGGCTCCATGCGTCCCGGGCAGTCGTCCCCCGGGGCCTCCGGTTCTCCAGGCCAACGGCATAAGCGAGTGCCCAGGTCGGGCTCCATGGTTTTCACGGTAGTCCTCCCCGGGCGTCCGTGGCTCCAGGCCGGCGGCATGTAAAATGTAAATTGATACTTGTATAGCGCACTACTCATCCGCAAGGGTCTCAAGGCGCTTGTATGAATACCGCTGTGTAACCCATCCTGGCTTTCTCTGTGAGGTGTCCACTCCTGGGCACCCCAAAGTTGGAGGCCAGGCATCCTTAGCGTTGTGGAGAATAAGCAAGCTATTGCCCAGAGTTGCAGAGTGGGACTCTATCATAGTAATAGGCACCAAGGCGAGAATTATCAGCTCCGTGGAATTTTGAGCCCAAGTCCCGCCGAGGCGGGGAATTGAACCCTGGTCCCGGGCTAGACCTCTGCATCAGGGTCTGCTGCTCTAACCATTGAGCCACACTTCTCCACTGCATGGCCGAGTGACCGGGACGGGCTCCATGGTTTTCCTGGTATTCTTCCCCTGGGTGTCCATGTCTCCAGGCCGACGGCATGGCTGATTGCCCCGGACGGGCTCCATGGTTTTAACAGTAGTCCTCCCCGGGCGTCCGGGGCTCCAGTCCGATGGCATGGCCGAGTGCCCGGGTTGGGCTCCATGGTTTTCACGGTAGTCCTCCGCCGGGCAACCGTGGCTCCAGGACGACGGACAGTTGTCCCCGGGTCTCCAGGCCAACGGCATGGGCAGAGTGCCCGGGTCGGGCTCCATGGTTTTCACGGTAGTCCTCCCCTGGGCGTCTGTGGCTCCAGGCCGACGGCATGTCAAAGTGCCCAGGACGGGCTCCATGCATCCCGGGCAGTCGTCCCCCCGTGCGTCCGGGTCTCCAGGCCAACGGCATAAGCGAGTGCCCAGGTCGGGCTCCATGGTTTTCACGGTAGTCCTCCCCGGGCGTCCGTGGCTCCAGGCCGGCGGCATGTAAAATGTAAATTTATCATTGGAATAGGCACCGAGGCAAGAATTATCGGGTCCGTGGAATTTTGAGCCCAAGACCCGCCGAGGAGAGGAATTGAACCCTGGTCCCGTGCTAAACCTCTGCATCAGGGTCTGCCGCTCTAACCTTTGAGCCACACTTCTCCACTGCATGGCCGAGTGCCCGGGACGGGCTCCATGGTTTTCCCGGTATTCTTCCCCTGGGTGTCCATCGCTGGAGGCCGATGGCATGGCCGATTGCCCCGGACGGGCTCCATGGTTTTAACAGTAGTCCTCCCCCGGGCGTCCGGGGCTCCAGTCCGATGGCATGGCCGA